>NW_006711173.1:432690-433400 GCF_000167675.1 Trichoderma reesei QM6a
AGTAAGTAAAAAGCTATTTTATTTTAAATAGCTACTATTTTTTATTATTATTATTAACTTATATAGCTGCTATAATATTATATTATAGCTAGTTAAAGGGGTCTGCTTTATTAAGTGCCTTTTTTAACTATAATATAAATATTATTAAGTGTATTTTTTAATAAAGTAGTAATTTAATTTTATAAGTAAGCAGGTTAATGTATTATTTAATAATAAAAAGGCCTACTTTTTATTATTTAAATTTCTTTATTTACTTTAAAAAAGAATATTTATAATATAAATATAAATAAACCTTATTATTAATATTAAATATAATTTAGTAATGCTATATATTAAAATAATACTTATACTAGGTATTAGTAAAATCTATTATAAGCTATGCCTTATATTACTATAATATATATAATATATTAAGTAATATATTAGCTAAGCTAAATAGTATAAGCTATTCTTTTAAAATTATTAATAGTATTTAAGGTTAAAAGCCTATAATAAGTTTATTTAAGGAATAGCTAATAGCATTAATAAAGGCATTATTAAAGGATAACTAAATTATTATTAAGCCTAATAGCTAGTAGCTATTAATATTAATATTAAAAAAGGTAATATAATACTGCTTTAATAATAGGTATTTATAAATTCTATCTAGCTATTATTAATGAAATATTATATTATAGTTATAATAAGCCTTATATAAAGGAGGTAAAATA